>NC_080571.1:167557420-167564920 GCF_030247185.1 Malaya genurostris | reverse complement strand
ATTATTATTATTATTATTATTATTATTATTATTATTATTATTATTATTATTATTATTATTATTATTATTATTATTATTATTATTATTATTATTATTATTATTATTATTATTATTATTATTATTATTATTATTATTATTATTATTATTATTATTATTATTATTATTATTATTATTATTATTATTATTATTATTATTATTATTATTATTATTATTATTATTATTATTATTATTATTATTATTATTATTATTATTATTATTATTATTATTATTATTATTATTATTATTATTATTATTATTATTATTATTATTATTATTATTATTATTATTATTATTATTATTATTATTATTATTATTATTATTATTATTATTATTATTATTATTATTATTATTATTATTATTATTATTATTATTATTATTATTATTATTATTATTATTATTATTATTATTATTATTATTATTATTATTATTATTATTATTATTATTATTATTATTATTATTATTATTATTATTATTATTATTATTATTATTATTATTATTATTATTATTATTATTATTATTATTATTATTATTATTATTATTATTATTATTATTATTATTATTATTATTATTATTATTATTATTATTATTATTATTATTATTATTATTATTATTATTATTATTATTATTATTATTATTATTATTATTATTATTATTATTATTATTATTATTATTATTATTATTATTATTATTATTATTATTATTATTATTATTATTATTATTATTATTATTATTATTATTATTATTATTATTATTATTATTATTATTATTATTATTATTATTATTATTATTATTATTATTATTATTATTATTATTATTATTATTATTATTATTATTATTATTATTATTATTATTATTATTATTATTATTATTATTATTATTATTATTATTATTATTATTATTATTATTATTATTATTATTATTATTATTATTATTATTATTATTATTATTATTATTATTATTATTATTATTATTATTATTATTATTATTATTATTATTATTATTATTATTATTATTATTATTATTATTATTATTATTATTATTATTATTATTATTATTATTATTATTATTATTATTATTATTATTATTATTATTATTATTATTATTATTATTATTATTATTATTATTATTATTATTATTATTATTATTATTATTATTATTATTATTATTATTATTATTATTATTATTATTATTATTATTATTATTATTATTATTATTATTATTATTATTATTATTATTATTATTATTATTATTATTATTATTATTATTATTATTATTATTATTATTATTATTATTATTATTATTATTATTATTATTATTATTATTATTATTATTATTATTATTATTATTATTATTATTATTATTATTATTATTATTATTATTATTATTATTATTATTATTATTATTATTATTATTATTATTATTATTATTATTATTATTATTATTATTATTATTATTATTATTATTATTATTATTATTATTATTATTATTATTATTATTATTATTATTATTATTATTATTATTATTATTATTATTATTATTATTATTATTATTATTATTATTATTATTATTATTATTATTATTATTATTATTATTATTATTATTATTATTATTATTATTATTATTATTATTATTATTATTATTATTATTATTATTATTATTATTATTATTATTATTATTATTATTATTATTATTATTATTATTATTATTATTATTATTATTATTATTATTATTATTATTATTATTATTATTATTATTATTATTATTATTATTATTATTATTATTATTATTATTATTATTATTATTATTATTATTATTATTATTATTATTATTATTATTATTATTATTATTATTATTATTATTATTATTATTATTATTATTATTATTATTATTATTATTATTATTATTATTATTATTATTATTATTATTATTATTATTATTATTATTATTATTATTATTATTATTATTATTATTATTATTATTATTATTATTATTATTATTATTATTATTATTATTATTATTATTATTATTATTATTATTATTATTATTATTATTATTATTATTATTATTATTATTATTATTATTATTATTATTATTATTATTATTATTATTATTATTATTATTATTATTATTATTATTATTATTATTATTATTATTATTATTATTATTATTATTATTATTATTATTATTATTATTATTATTATTATTATTATTATTATTATTATTATTATTATTATTATTATTATTATTATTATTATTATTATTATTATTATTATTATTATTATTATTATTATTATTATTATTATTATTATTATTATTATTATTATTATTATTATTATTATTATTATTATTATTATTATTATTATTATTATTATTATTATTATTATTATTATTATTATTATTATTATTATTATTATTATTATTATTATTATTATTATTATTATTATTATTATTATTATTATTATTATTATTATTATTATTATTATTATTATTATTATTATTATTATTATTATTATTATTATTATTATTATTATTATTATTATTATTATTATTATTATTATTATTATTATTATTATTATTATTATTATTATTATTATTATTATTATTATTATTATTATTATTATTATTATTATTATTATTATTATTATTATTATTATTATTATTATTATTATTATTATTATTATTATTATTATTATTATTATTATTATTATTATTATTATTATTATTATTATTATTATTATTATTATTATTATTATTATTATTATTATTATTATTATTATTATTATTATTATTATTATTATTATTATTATTATTATTATTATTATTATTATTATTATTATTATTATTATTATTATTATTATTATTATTATTATTATTATTATTATTATTATTATTATTATTATTATTATTATTATTATTATTATTATTATTATTATTATTATTATTATTATTATTATTATTATTATTATTATTATTATTATTATTATTATTATTATTATTATTATTATTATTATTATTATTATTATTATTATTATTATTATTATTATTATTATTATTATTATTATTATTATTATTATTATTATTATTATTATTATTATTATTATTATTATTATTATTATTATTATTATTATTATTATTATTATTATTATTATTATTATTATTATTATTATTATTATTATTATTATTATTATTATTATTATTATTATTATTATTATTATTATTATTATTATTATTATTATTATTATTATTATTATTATTATTATTATTATTATTATTATTATTATTATTATTATTATTATTATTATTATTATTATTATTATTATTATTATTATTATTATTATTATTATTATTATTATTATTATTATTATTATTATTATTATTATTATTATTATTATTATTATTATTATTATTATTATTATTATTATTATTATTATTATTATTATTATTATTATTATTATTATTATTATTATTATTATTATTATTATTATTATTATTATTATTATTATTATTATTATTATTATTATTATTATTATTATTATTATTATTATTATTATTATTATTATTATTATTATTATTATTATTATTATTATTATTATTATTATTATTATTATTATTATTATTATTATTATTATTATTATTATTATTATTATTATTATTATTATTATTATTATTATTATTATTATTATTATTATTATTATTATTATTATTATTATTATTATTATTATTATTATTATTATTATTATTATTATTATTATTATTATTATTATTATTATTATTATTATTATTATTATTATTATTATTATTATTATTATTATTATTATTATTATTATTATTATTATTATTATTATTATTATTATTATTATTATTATTATTATTATTATTATTATTATTATTATTATTATTATTATTATTATTATTATTATTATTATTATTATTATTATTATTATTATTATTATTATTATTATTATTATTATTATTATTATTATTATTATTATTATTATTATTATTATTATTATTATTATTATTATTATTATTATTATTATTATTATTATTATTATTATTATTATTATTATTATTATTATTATTATTATTATTATTATTATTATTATTATTATTATTATTATTATTATTATTATTATTATTATTATTATTATTATTATTATTATTATTATTATTATTATTATTATTATTATTATTATTATTATTATTATTATTATTATTATTATTATTATTATTATTATTATTATTATTATTATTATTATTATTATTATTATTATTATTATTATTATTATTATTATTATTATTATTATTATTATTATTATTATTATTATTATTATTATTATTATTATTATTATTATTATTATTATTATTATTATTATTATTATTATTATTATTATTATTATTATTATTATTATTATTATTATTATTATTATTATTATTATTATTATTATTATTATTATTATTATTATTATTATTATTATTATTATTATTATTATTATTATTATTATTATTATTATTATTATTATTATTATTATTATTATTATTATTATTATTATTATTATTATTATTATTATTATTATTATTATTATTATTATTATTATTATTATTATTATTATTATTATTATTATTATTATTATTATTATTATTATTATTATTATTATTATTATTATTATTATTATTATTATTATTATTATTATTATTATTATTATTATTATTATTATTATTATTATTATTATTATTATTATTATTATTATTATTATTATTATTATTATTATTATTATTATTATTATTATTATTATTATTATTATTATTATTATTATTATTATTATTATTATTATTATTATTATTATTATTATTATATTATTATTATTATTATTATTATTATTATTATTATTATTATTATTATTATTATTATTATTATTATTATTATTATTATTATTATTATTATTATTATTATTATTATTATTATTATTATTATTATTATTATTATTATTATTATTATTATTATTATTATTATTATTATTATTATTATTATTATTATTATTATTATTATTATTATTATTATTATTATTATTATTATTATTATTATTATTATTATTATTATTATTATTATTATTATTATTATTATTATTATTATTATTATTATTATTATTATTATTATTATTATTATTATTATTATTATTATTATTATTATTATTATTATTATTATTATTATTATTATTATTATTATTATTATTATTATTATTATTATTATTATTATTATTATTATTATTATTATTATTATTATTATTATTATTATTATTATTATTATTATTATTATTATTATTATTATTATTATTATTATTATTATTATTATTATTATTATTATTATTATTATTATTATTATTATTATTATTATTATTATTATTATTATTATTATTATTATTATTATTATTATTATTATTATTATTATTATTATTATTATTATTATTATTATTATTATTATTATTATTATTATTATTATTATTATTATTATTATTATTATTATTATTATTATTATTATTATTATTATTATTATTATTATTATTATTATTATTATTATTATTATTATTATTATTATTATTATTATTATTATTATTATTATTATTATTATTATTTTATTATTATTATTATTATTATTATTATTATTATTATTATTATTATTATTATTATTATTATTATTATTATTATTATTATTATTATTATTATTATTATTATTATTATTATTATTATTATTATTATTATTATTATTATTATTATTATTATTATTATTATTATTATTATTATTATTATTATTATTATTATTATTATTATTATTATTATTATTATTATTATTATTATTATTATTATTATTATTATTATTATTATTATTATTATTATTATTATTATTATTATTATTATTATTATTATTATTATTATTATTATTATTATTATTATTATTATTATTATTATTATTATTATTATTATTATTATTATTATTATTATTATTATTATTATTATTATTATTATTATTATTATTATTATTATTATTATTATTATTATTATTATTATTATTATTATTATTATTATTATTATTATTATTATTATTATTATTATTATTATTATTATTATTATTATTATTATTATTATTATTATTATTATTATTATTATTATTATTATTATTATTATTATTATTATTATTATTATTATTATTATTATTATTATTATTATTATTATTATTATTATTATTATTATTATTATTATTATTATTATTATTATTATTATTATTATTATTATTATTATTATTATTATTATTATTATTATTATTATTATTATTATTATTATTATTATTATTATTATTATTATTATTATTATTATTATTATTATTATTATTATTATTATTATTATTATTATTATTATTATTATTATTATTATTATTATTATTATTATTATTATTATTATTATTATTATTATTATTATTATTATTATTATTATTATTATTATTATTATTATTATTATTATTATTATTATTATTATTATTATTATTATTATTATTATTATTATTATTATTATTATTATTATTATTATTATTATTATTATTATTATTATTATTATTATTATTATTATTATTATTATTATTATTATTATTATTATTATTATTATTATTATTATTATTATTATTATTATTATTATTATTATTATTATTATTATTATTATTATTATTATTATTATTATTATTATTATTATTATTATTATTATTATTATTATTATTATTATTATTATTATTATTATTATTATTATTATTATTATTATTATTATTATTATTATTATTATTATTATTATTATTATTATTATTATTATTATTATTATTATTATTATTATTATTATTATTATTATTATTATTATTATTATTATTATTATTATTATTATTATTATTATTATTATTATTATTATTATTATTATTATTATTATTATTATTATTATTATTATTATTATTATTATTATTATTATTATTATTATTATTATTATTATTATTATTATTATTATTATTATTATTATTATTATTATTATTATTATTATTATTATTATTATTATTATTATTATTATTATTATTATTATTATTATTATTATTATTATTATTATTATTATTATTATTATTATTATTATTATTATTATTATTATTATTATTATTATTATTATTATTATTATTATTATTATTATTATTATTATTATTATTATTATTATTATTATTATTATTATTATTATTATTATTATTATTATTATTATTATTATTATTATTATTATTATTATTATTATTATTATTATTATTATTATTATTATTATTATTATTATTATTATTATTATTATTATTATTATTATTATTATTATTATTATTATTATTATTATTATTATTATTATTATTATTATTATTATTATTATTATTATTATTATTATTATTATTATTAT